>NW_024104386.1:0-14528 GCF_003945595.2 Pipra filicauda
GGTTCCCCAACGTGATCCTGGGGAGAGAACCCAAAATCAACAGGAAACACCCCAAAAAAATCCCCCTAAACCTCCAGCTGGTTCCCCAACGTGATCCTTAAAGGGGAGAGAACCCAAAATCAACAGAAAACACCCCAAAAAATCCACATTAAACCTCCAGCTGGTTCCCCAACGTGATCCTGGGGGAGAGAGAACCCAAAATCAACAGAAAACACCCCAAAAAAATCCCCCTAAACCTCCAGCTGGTTCCCCAACGTGATCCTGGGGGAGAGAGCCCAAAATCAACAGAAAACACCCCAAAAATCAACAAAGAACACCCCAGAAAATCCCCCTAAACCTCCAGCTGGTTCCCCAACGTGATCCTGGGGAGAGAACCCAAAATCAACACAAAACACCCCAAAAAAATCCCCCTAAACCTCCAGCTGGTTCCCCAACGTGATCCTTAAAGGGGAGAGAGCCCAAAATCAACAGAAAACACCCCAAAAAAATCCCTTTAAACCTCCAGCTGGTTCCCCAACGTGATCCTGGGGAGAGAACCCAAAATCAACAGAAAACACCCCAAAAATCCCCTCCGAACCCCAAAAAATCCCATTAAACCTCCAGCTGGTTCCCCAACGTGATCCTGGGGGAGAGAGCCCAAAATCAACAGAAAACACCCCAAAAACATCGCCTCTGAACCCCAAAAATCAACAGAAAACACCCCCAAAAAATCCCCTTTGAACTCCAAAAAATCTCTATTAAATCCCCCAAAACTCCCTATTAAACCCCAAAAAAATCATCTTTAAACCCCTAAAAATCCCCATTAAACCTCCAAAAAAAAAAAATCCCCCTTTGAACCCCCAAAAAATCACCTTTAAACCTAAAAAAAAAATCATCTTTAAACGCCCAAAAAATCTCCATTAAATCCCCAAAAAAATCCCCATTAAACCCCAAAAAAATCACTTTTAAACCCCCAAAAAAATCCCATTTCAACTCCAAAAAATCCCCTTTAAACGCAAAAAAAAAAGATTCCAAATAAGCCCCAAAAAAATCATCTTGAAACCACAAAAAAAATCCCCTTTAAACTCCAAAAAATCTCCTTTAAACTCCAAAAAAATCACCTTTAAACGCCAAAAAATCCCCTTTAAACCCCCCAAAAATCTCCATTAAATCCCAAAAAAATCATTTTTAAACCCCCAAAAATCCCCTTTAAACCCCAAAAATCCCCTTTAAACCCCCCAAAAAATCCCCTTTAAACCCCCAAAAATCCTCTTTAAACCCCCAAAAATCCCCTTTAAACCCCCAAAATCCCCTTTAAACCCCCAAAAATCCCCTTTAAACCCCCAAAAAATCCCCTTTAAACCCCCAAAAATCCCCTTTAAACCCCAAAAAATTCCCTTTGAACCCCAAAAAATCCCCTTTAACCCCCAAAAATCCCCTTTGAGCTCCGAAATGCCCTTTGAGCCCCCAAAGGGAAGGAAAGGGCCGGTCACCAGTTGGGCTGGACGTTGTGGGGGCGGCCGAAGAGCTCGATCTTGCGCGTGCCCGGCGACAGCCGCTCGATCATCCCGTAGATCTCGTCGGGCTTGTGGCTCGTCGAGCGCACCTGGGGAAAGGGGGGAAAGGATTTCCTGACGTTTCCCGGCGTTTTGTGAGGAGATTCCTTCCTTTCCCGAGGAGATTCCCTCGTTTCCCGCCATTTTCTGAGGTGATTCCTTCGTTTCCCGCCATTTTGTGAGGTAATTCCTTCATTTCCCGAGGAGATTCCCTCATTTCCCGCCATTTTGTGAGGTGATTCCTTCATTTCCTGAGGTGATTCCCCCATTTTCCCGCCATTTTCTGAGGTGATTCCTTCATTTCCCGCCATTTTCTGAGGTGATTCCTTCATTTCCTGAGGAGATTCCCTCATTTCCCGCCATTTTCTGAGGTAATTCCCTCATTTCCCGCCCTTTCCTGAGGCGATTCCCTCGTTTTTACCCCAGTTTCTCAGGTAATTCTCTCATTTCCCGCCATTTCCTGAGGAGATTCCCTCATTTCCCGACATTTTGTGAGGTAATTCTCTCATTTCCCACCATTTCCTGAGGAGATTCCCTCATTTCCCGACATTTTGTGAGGTAACTCCCTCATTTTTACCCCGTTTTCTGAGGTAATTCCTTCCTTTCCTGCCATTTTCTGAGGTAATTGCATCATTTAAACCCATTTTCTGAGGTGATTCCCTCATTTTCTGGCATTTCCTGAGGTAATTCCCTCGTTTTTAATGCAGTTTCTGAGGCAATTCTCTCATTTCCTGCCATTTTCTGAGGCAATTCCCTCATTTTTACTCCAATTTCTGAGGCAATTCCCTCACTTTTCCCTATTTTCTGAGGCAATTCCCTCCCTTTTCCCTATTTTCTGAGGCAATTCCCTGATTTTCCCCATTTTCTGAGGCAATTCCCTGATTTTCCCCATTTTCTGAGGCAATTCTCTCGCTTTTCCCTATTTCCTGAGGCAGTTCCCTGATTTTCCCTTATTTCCTGAGGCAGTTCCCTGATTTCCCCCCGTTTTTGGGTCCAAACCGCCGGGTTTGGGGTCGGGTCTCACCTCGGCCACGATCACGTCGCAGTCCAGGCCCCGGTTGAAGCCCTGGGGGTTCCCCTTCACCCCCACCTGCGACAGGGGCGACTTTTGGGGGGGATGAGACCCCAAAAAACACCCCGGGACCCCAAAAATCTCCCTTTATGGAGCCCCCACACCCCAAAACCCCACCCCAGCACCCCAAAACTCCCCTCTGGGGAGACCTGAGACCCCAAATCCCCCCTTTACGGAGCCCCCACACCCCAAAAACCCACCCCAAAATCCCCCTTTATGGAGTCCTGACCCCCCAAAACCCACCCCAGGACCCCCAAATCCCCCTTCATGGAGCCCCCACACCCCAAAAACCCACCCCAGGACCCCCAAATCCCCCTTTATGGAGCCCCCACACCCCAAAATTGCCCTTTATGGAATCTTGATCCCCCAGAAACCCACCCCAGGACCCCCAAATCCCCCTCTGTGAATCCTCCACACCCCAAAAATCCCCTTTATGGAGTCTTGACCCCCCAAAACCCACCCCAGCACCCTCAAAACCCCTCTCTATGGGGTCCTGACCCCCCAAAACCCACCCCAGGACCCCCAAATCCTCCTCTATGGATCCTCCACACCCAAAAAACCCACCCCAGGACCCCCAAATACCCTCTATGGATCCTCCACACCCCAAAACCCACCCCAGGACCCCCAAATCCCCCTCTATGGATCCTCCACACCCCAAAAACCCACCCCAGGACCCCCAAATCCCCCTTCATGGAGCCCCCACACCCCAAAAACCCACCCCAGGACCCCCAAATCCCCCTTTATGGAGTCCCCACCCCCCAAAACCCCACCCCAGGACCCCCAAAACCCCCTTTACGGCCCCCCTACCCCCCCAAATCCCCCTTTATGGAGTCCTGGCCCCCCCAGGGGGGGTTTTTTTGGGCCCCCCCGTATTTCAGGGTACCAGGGGGGTGCCGGGTGGGGGTTTTTGGGGCCCCCCTGTATTTCGGGGTACCAGGGGGGTGCCGGGTGGGGGTTTTTGGGCCCCCCCCCGGTTTTTGGGGTACCAGGGGGGTGCCGGGTGGGGGTTTTTGGGGCCCCCCCGGTTTTTGGGGTACCAGGGGGCGGTGCCGGGTGGGGGTTTTTTTTTTGGGGCCCCCCGGTTTTTTTTTTTTGGGTTTACAGGGGGGTGCCGGGTGGGGGTTTTTGGTGGCCCCCTTATTTCGGGGGTGGGGACCAGGGGGGTTGCCGGGTGGGGGTTTTTGGGCCCCCCCCGGTTTTTGGGGTACCAGGGGGGTGCCGGGTGGGGGTTTTTGGGGCCGCCCCCAGTTTTTGGGGTACCAGGGGGGTGCCGGGTGGGGGTTTTTGGGCCCCCCCGTATTTCGGGGTACCAGGGGGGTGCCGGGTGGGGGTTTTTGGGGCCCCCCCGGTTTTTGGGGTACCAGGCAGTGCTCCTTGCCGTGGTTGAGCCAGTGGCCCGTGCGGCCCGTGCGGATGATCCGCTGCAGCTGGTTCGTCTTCACCCAGATGATCTCGTCCACGCGCTCGTACCTGCGGGGTCGGGGGGGGTCGGGGAGATTTCGGGGGGTCCTGGGGGAAACTGGGGGGTCCCAGGGGGGATTCGGGGGGTCAGGACTCCATAGAGGGCGATTTTGGGGTGCGGGGGCTCCGTAAAAGGGAGTTTTGGGGGTCCTGGGGTGGGTTTTTGGAGAGTCAGGACCCCACAGAGAGAGATTTTGGGGGTCCTGGGGTGAATTTTTGGGGTGTGGGGGCTCCATAGAGGGGGATTTGGGGGTCCTGGGGTGGGTCTTTGGGGGATCAGGACCCCATAGAGGGGAGTTTTGGGGTCCTGGGGTAGGTTTTTGGGGTGTGGGGGGCTCATTATTAAAGGGCGTGTTTTGCGGGTCCTGGGGTGGGTTTTTTGGGGTTTTTGCAGGTGGATCCGAGGTGGGTTTGGGGGGAGTTCAGGGACTCCATAAACGGACGATTTTAGGGTGCTTTTGCTTGTTTTTGGGGACTCCATTAAAGCGGGAATTTGGGGTCCTGGGGTGGGTTTTGGCGGTCTGTTGCTCTTTCTTTTGGGTTTTTTGGGGTGTGGGGGCTCCATAAAGGGGGATTTGGGATCCTGGGGTGGGTTTTTGGGGTGTGGGGGCTCCATAAAGGGGGATTTGGGGGTCCTGGGGTGGGTTTTTGGAGAGTCAGGACCCCATAGAGAGAGGTTTTGGGGGTCCTGGGGTGGGTTTTTGGGGTGTGGGGGGGAATTGGAGAGGGGAGACCCCCCCCCAAAACTCACTCACCCCCAGAGGTTGAGGCACTCGCGGCCCAGCTCCATGGCCCTGCAAGAGAGGGAGAAACGGGGGCTTAGGGGGGGTGTCTGAGGGGTTTTGGGGATCCCTGAGGGGGTTTTGGGACCCCTGAGGGGGTTTTGGGACCCCTGAGAGGTTTTGGGGATCCCTGAGGGGGTTTTGGGATCCCTGAGGGGTTTCTGGGACCCCTGAGAGGTTTCTGATATCCCCAAGGGGTTTTGGGACCCCTGAGGGGTTTTTGGGATCCCTGAAGGGTTTTTGGGACCCCTGAGGAGTTTTTAGTCACCCTAAAAGGCTTTTGGGATCCCTGAGGGGTTTCGGGGACCCTCGAGAGGATATTTGAGATTCCTGAGAGGTTTTTGGGATCCCTGAAGGGTTTTTGGGATCCCCGAGGGGTTTTTGGGGCCTGACCTGCCGGTGACCCAGAGGAAGAGGAAGCCCTCGTCCTGCAGGACGGGGATGTTGAGGCGCCGCATCTCGTCGTCCGTCAGGGTCCCGTAGGGCAGCTCCATGTGGATGTCCCAGGGCGGGTCCGCCATGACCACGGCGAACTTGCCCAGGATGGACACGTCCAGGTAGCGGATGTCGCAGCAGATCCACTGCGGGAAAACCAGGGGGAAAAGGAGGGGAAAGTGAGGGAAAAATGGGGGGAAAATGAGAAGGGGGGGGTGTGGGAGAGCAGGGATCGGGCGTGAAATGGAGGGAGCGGATCCGGAGGTGGAGAAGGGTGAGGGGATCGCCTCAGGAAATGGCGGGAAAGAGGGGATCGCCTCAGGAAATGGCGGGAAAGGGGGGATCACCTCAGGAAATGGCGGGAAAGAGGGGATCGCCTCAGGAAATGGTGGGAAATGAGGGGATCGCCTCAGAAAATGGTGGAATATGAGAGGATCCCCTCAGAAAATGGTGGGAAACAAGGGGATCCCCTCAGAAAATGGCGGGAAACGAGGAGATTGCCTCAGAAAATGGCGGGAAATGAGGGGATCGCCTCAGGAAATGGCGGGAAATAACAAAATCGCCTCAGAAAATGGCGGGAAATGAGGGGATCGCCTCAGAAAAATGGGGAATGCAAGGGCATCGCCTCAGAAAATGGCGAGAAATTAATGAAATTGCCTCAGAAAACGGCGGGAAATGAGGGGATCGCCTCGGGAAATGGTGAAATATGAGGGGATCCCCTCAGAAAATGGCGGGAAATGAGGGAATCGCCTCAGGAAATGAGGGGATCACCTCAGAAAATGGTAGAATATGAGGGGATTGTCTCAGAAAATGGGGGAATACGAAGGGATCGATTCATAAGATGGTGGGATATGAGAGCGTTGACTCAGGAAACGGTGAGAAATAAAGCAATTACTTCATTAAATGTCTGGAAATGGGGGAACTGCCTAAAAAAACGGTGGAATACGAGGGGATTGAGTCAGAAAACGGCGGGAAACGGGAAAATCACCTCACAGGAGGCAGGAAACCAGGGAATCGCCTCAAAAACGGCGGGAAGGGAGAGAACCACCACCTCGAAACCGCGGGGAAGGCGAGGGAATCACCCAAAAGCCCCCCGTTTTTTGGGAGGGGGTACCTGCGGGGGGAAGAGGCGGTCGGCGCCGGCGTCGGCGGGGGGCCCGCGGGGCAGGTCGGGCGGGGGGCTGCGGTCGCGGGGCCGGGCGCGGGCCGGGCTGAGCGGCGGCGAGGAGGCGGCGCAGGCGTCGATCTCGTAGTGGACGTACTTGCAGGTGTCCATGTGGAAGCAGGTGTTGAGGAAGGAGCAGTCGCCCAGGGACTCGTCCGTGTGCTTGTTGATGATCCGCCTGCGGGGGGGTGTTGGGGGAGGATGGAGGAAGAACGTGGAGAGAGGAAGAGGAGTCACGGAGGAAGGAGAACGTGAGAAGATGGAGGACAAAGACGCGGAGTGATGAAGACCGCGGGGTCGTGGATGGGGAAGGAAGAACGTGAGGAGATGGAGGACAAAGACGTGGAGTGATGGATGGATGGAGGACACGAGAACGTGGAGGAAGACCAGGAACTCATGGAGGAAGAGCACGGGATCGTGGATGGAGGAGAAGAACGTGAGGAGAAGGAGAAGGAAGACATGGAGTGATGAAGACCCCGAGGTCATGGATGGAAGAGGAGAACACGAGGAGACGGAGGAGGAAGACATGGAGTGATGAAGACCCCGAGGTCATGGATGGAAGAGGAGAACATGAGGAGACGGAGGAGGAAGACATGGAGTGATGAAGACCCCGAGGTCATGGATGGAAGAGGAGAACACGAGGAGACGGAGGAGGAAGACATGGAGTGACGAAGACCCCGAGGTCATGGATGGAAGAGGAGAACATGGAACCAAGGACGAAGACCCCGGGTTAGAGACGGAAAACAAAAAGCAGAGAAGAGCGAGGAGGATGGAAAAGACCCCCCAAAACCACGGAGAACGTCCCCAAAATCCCGGCCACCAGGGACTGACCGGAAGTGGAGCTTCCGGCAGGGCCGCTCGGCGCCCGAGGCCTTGACGCACTCCTCCTTGGTGCCGTGGTCGCAGAACTCCTGCACCTGCGCCCGCCCCCGCGAGCGGAACTTCTCCACGATCGACTGCTCCTTGGCCGTCGTCGTGTTGAGCAGCTCCAGGATCTCCTGGCTCACCTGGGGGGGCACCCAAAAACCACCTTGGGGCGACCAAAATGCTCCTTGGGGCAACCAAAACTATCTTGGGGCAACCAAAACTATCTTGGGGTGCTCAAAACTATCTTGGGGCAACCAAAACTATCTTGGGGCAACCAAAAAGCATCTTGGGGCAACCAATACTATCTTGGGGCAACCAAAACTGTCTCAGGATTCCCAAAACTATCTTAGGGCGACCAAAAACCACCTTGGGGGTCCCCCCAACCTCCCCCTCCGCCATCTTGGCGCCCCAAAAACCTCGAGGAACCTCCGCGTTCTTCACCATCTCACGGTCCCGCCCACCTCTCTGTCGCCCCGCCCACCGCCCCTAGGCCCCGCCCCCTCCCTTTGGCCCCGCCCACCTTCTTGCTCTGCTGCTCCTTGGTGCTCTGCTGGCTCAGCAGGCTCTCGATCTCCAGGTCCACGTCGGACGACGCCGCCGTCGCCCGGCGCCACCTCTTCACCTCCTTCCCCTCGCCCCCCATCGCCCCGCCCCCTTCCCCGCCGGCCCCGCCCCCCTCCCCGTCCTCCTCGGGGCGGGCGTGGCGCTTGTGGCCGGAGGAGGAGGAGGAGGCCCCGCCCACCAGGCCGGTCATGGCGGCCAGCTTGGCGTGGTCGGCGAAGGTGACGAGGGTGGGGCCGTCGGGGAGGAGCCCCCGGCGCACCTCGATCAGCTCCTGCGCCGCGAACTTCTGCAGGAGGCTCTCCACCCACGCCGCGGGCGGGGCCGGGGCGGAGCCCTGCCAGGGGAGGGGACAGGGGGTCACCTGGGGGCACCTCAGCACACCTGGGGGGGCCTGGGAGTCACCTGGGGGCACCTCAGCACACCTGGGGGGGGAATGTGGGGGGCGTGCCCAGGTGTGCCCAGGTACGGGCGTGTCCCAGGTGTGCCCAGGTGAGGGTGCATTTGTGTCCCAGGCCCCTCAGGTGTGTCTTAGGTGTGCCCAGGTGTGCCCAGGTGTATCCCAGGTGTATCCCAGGTGTGCCCAGGTGTATCCCAGGTGTGCCCAGGTGTGCTCAGGTGTGCCCAGGTGCATCCCAGGTGTGCTCAGGTGTGCCCAGGTGTGCCCAGGTGTGCCAGGGTGTGACCCGGTGATCTATGGTCTCCCAGGTGTATCTCAGGTGTATCCCAGGTGTACCCAGGTGTGCCCAGGTGTACCCAGGTGTGCCCAGGTGTATCCCAGGTGTGCCCAGGTGTACCCAGGTGTGCCCAGGTGTATCCCAGGTGTGCCCAGGTGTATCCCAGGTGTGCCCAAGTGTATCTCAGGTATACCCAGGTGTATCTCAGGTGTACCCAGGCGTACCCAGGTGTGCCCAGGTGTGCCCAGGCATATCCCAGGTATATCCCAGGCGTACCCAGGCGTACCCAGGTGTGCCCAGGTGTGCCCAGGCATATCCCAGGTATATCCCAGGTATATCCCAGGTGTGCCTCACCTGCTGGAGGGCGGCGCAGAGGGCGGCGGCGTCGCGGGGGAGGGGCAGCGCCAGGTCCGACAGCAGCAGCAGGAGGCGCCGCTCCAGCGCCGGGTCGGGCCCCGCCCCCTCTCCGCCGGCCCCGCCCCCACCTCCGGACACGCCCTCGGAGGCCACGCCCCCTCCTCCACAATGAGGAGAGGCGCGGCCTCCCGCGGCCACGCCCCCCAAGGCAGCAGAGGGGGAGGGGCCTCCTGGGGTGGAGCAGAGGGCGGGGCTTCCGGCGGAGGGGGCGGGGCTGGAGGTGCGGGGCGGGGCCGACAGGGAGAGGTCATGGGCGGGAGCTGCGGGGTTAATTAGCACTAATTAGCACTTTGGAGCCCTAATTAAGCTGCCCCCACCACATGATAATTAAGCTCTGAGCGCTAATTAATGCCTGGCCTCCCCCCCTTAAACCCTCCTCTGACCCCTTAATTACCCCCCCTTGACTCCCTAATTAACCCTAACCCTTAATTAACCCTTGACCTCGATAATTAACCTCTGACCTCCCCCCTTAAACCGTCCTCTGACCCCTTAATTAACCCCCCTTGACTCCCTAATTAACCCTAACCCTTAATTAACCCCTGACCTAATTAACCCCTGACTGCCACCATTAAACCCTCCTTTGACCCCCCTAATTAGCCTCCAGCCCTTAATGAACCCCTGACCCTCCTAATTAACCCACCCTTGCCGCCCTAATTAACCCCTCCTCCGACCCCCCAATTAACCCCTGACCCCCCAATTAACCCCTGACCCCTAATTAACCCCTGACCCCCAATTAATCCCCCCTTCACCCCCTAGTTAACTCCCAGCCCTTAATTAACCCTTGCCCTCCCCAATTAACCCCAGACACCCCTCCTCGACCCCCATCAACCCCTCCTTGTCTCCCTAATTAACCCCCGGCCCCTAATTAACCCCTACCCCCAATTAACCACCCCCTGACCCCTCATTAACCCCTGACCGCTAATTAACCCACTGACCAGCCCATTAACCCCGACCCCTAATTAACCCCCCGACCCCTCATTAACCCCTCACCCCCCACTCCCCCCACCCCCCTTAATTAGCGCCCGCCCCTCATTAGCGCCTCCTTTACCCGCCCCGCCCAGCGGGTCCTGCTTCCGGCGGCGCTGGAGCCGCTCGCGGAGCGAGTCGAGCTGCTTCTTGTGCGCCTGGATCGAGCTCCACGTGTCCGACATCGTCCCGAAATGTCGCGACAGGGCCCCGACAGCGACGGAGCGATCGGGAACCGGCACCCGAGAGCCGAGCCCGGGCCGCGCCGCCACAGCCGCCGGAACCGGAACCGGAAACTGCTTCCGGTGGGGGAGAGGCCGCCGGCGCCATCTTGGATGAGGGCACTGTTGCGATCCCTATGGCAACCGCCGCCATCTTGAGTGAGGGCAGCGCTTCTCCCCCCCCCCCCGCCGGTTTCCACGGCAACCGCCGCCATTTTGGCCGCGGGCAGATCCCGCCTCGCCGTTGCCGCGGCAACCGCCGCCGCCGATTTTTTGGGGAGCCGGCGCTTCTCCCCAACACCCCCCCCCGGGTTTCCATGGCAACCGCCGTCGTTTTGAGTAGGGGAAACCGCCGCCAGTTTTTGGGGAGCTGTCAATCCCCCCCTCCCCAGTTTCCATGGCAACCGCCGCCGATTTCGGCGGGCCGGCACTGCCCCCTCCTCCCCCCGCACGGTTTCCACGGCAACCGCCGCCATTTTGAACCCGAGCAGTTCCCGCGCCTCGCGGTTGCCACGGCAACCGGCCGCCATTTTGCGCGCTGGTCACGCTCACACGGTTTCCATGGCAACCGCCGCCATTTTGTGAACCCGGTAATTTTTTTTTCGAGGGGAAAAACGTCAATTTTGGGGGATTTCCCTCATTTTTTAGGGTTCCCTTTTTAGGGGGGGCTCCCCCCAATCCCTCGCTGCCCCTGAAATCACAGGCATGAGCCGGGAGGGGTCAGAAAGGGCTTTAATTGGTCTCTACACGTCGGGGGGGGGGCTGAGGGGGGGATTTTGGGGTTTCCCCCTAAAAATCTACTTCTTCTCCTCCTCCTCTCCCACGATTTCGGGGGTCGGGGTCCGCTCTGAGGGCACCTGAGGGGACAAAAAGGGGTGTGGGGGGGTCAGTGCCTTGGCAGGGGGTCCCCAAAACCCCCCCCCAAAATTCTCCCCCCCCACCTCAACCCCCCCCAAATTTAGGGTCTCCCCATCCCAAGACTCCCCAAAAAACCCCCCCCCGTTTTTCGGGGTCCCTCCATCTCAAACCACCCCAATTTTGGGGTCTTCTCACCCCAAACCCCTCAGTTTTGGGGCTTACTCACCACAAGACCCCCCCCAAAACCCCCCAATTTTGGGGTCCCTCCCCCTAAACCTCCCAATTTTGGGGTTCCTCCACCCCAAGACCCCCCAAGCCCCCCAAATTTCGGGGTTCCCCCTCACCTCCCCTCCTGCCTCCCGGTTTTCGGGCTCTCCTGGTGCCTTGGGGGGGTCCAACGCCCCCATTTCTTCTTCCTCCTCCTCTTCCTCCTCTTCCCCCAATTTCAGGGGTGGATTTTGGGGGGCCCGACCCCGCCCACACACCCGGCACCGGCGGGGCCCCCCCGAAACCGGGGAATTCTCACCCAAAACCGAGGAATTCCCACCCAAAATCGGGGAATTTGCTCCCAAAATTGGAGAATTTCTGCCCAAAATCGAGGAATTCCCGCCGGAAATCGAGGAGTTTCCACCCAAACCCGAGGAATTCGCACCCAAAATTGGGGAATTTCTGCCCGAAACGAGGGAATTTCTGCCGGAAATGAGGGAATTCGCGCCCAAAGCTGAGGAATTCCCGCCCGAATTCGGGGAATTCCCATCCAAAACTGGGGAATTCCTGCCCGAAACCGAGGAATTCCCGCCCAAAACTGGGGAGTTCCCATCCAAAATCGGGGAGTTCCCGCCCAAAATTTGGGAATTTCCACCCAAGGCCGTGGAATTTCCGGTCCCGGAGGCCCCGGTGCCTCCGCCCCTCCCCCTCCCGTGGCAGGTGGTGGGGGAGGGGCAGCAGGGCCGGAATTCCAACTTCTCCACCAGCTCCTGCAGCTTGGAGGTCTCGGAGCCGCCGCCATCCCGGGATTTGGGGTCGGGGTCCCGGCATTTGGGGCCGTTCTGGGGCCACGGCCGGCGGGGGGGCGGGGCTGGGGGAGGGGCGTTCCCGTCGCCCGGGGGGAGGGGCCTGCTGGGGAAGGGGATGGGACCTGCCAGCGGGGTGGGCGGGGCCATTTGTGAGCTGGGTGTGGCCATTGGCGGGGTGGGCGTGGCCATCGACGGGGTGGGCGTGGTCACGGAGATGGTGGGAATTGGCGTGGTGGGCGTGGCCACGGGCAGGGTGGGCGTGGCCACCAGCTGGGGGACGACGTTGACCTGCGGGGTGGGAACACGGAGACGTTTTGACCCGGCGACCCCCAACTTGACCTCTTGACCCCCAACTTGACCCATTGACCCCCAACCTTGACTTATTGACCCTCAATGACTCGTTGACCCAACCCTGACCCCTTCTCCCCCAGCCTTGACCCATTGACCCTCCCAATGACCTGTTGACCCAACCTTGACCCGTTGACCCCCAACTTGCCCCATTGACCCCCCAATGACCTGTTGACCCAACCTTGACCCATTGACCCCCAACTTGCCCCATTGACCCCCCAATGACCTGTTGACCCAACCTTGACCCATTGACCCCCATCCTCAACCCATTGACCCCCCCAATGACCCATTGACCCAATCTTGACCTGTTGACCCCCAACTTGACCCGTTGACCCCCCAACCTCAACCCATTGACCCCCCCCAATGACCCGTTGACCCAACTTTGACCCATTGACCCAACTTTGACCCATTGACCCAACCTTGACCCGCCGCCCCCCCAATGACCCGTCACCCCCCTTCTTGACCCCGCCCACCTCCGCCGCAGCGCCCTCCACCTCGGCGTCACCGGCGCGTCGCTCGGCCGGGCCCTTCTGGCGGTGGCGCCTCAGGTGCACCTTGAGGTTGCCGCGGGTGGTGAAGCGGCCGCCGCAGAGGTCGCAGCGGAAGGGCCGCTCCCCGGTGTGCGAGCGCAGGTGGATCTGCCGCGCGCTGGCGCTGCCGAACGGCTTCCCGCAGAACCCGCAGCCGTGCCGGCCCGCCAGGGCCGGGGAACCCAACGGGGGGCCCAACGGCGGCGTTGAACCCAACCCTGAGCCCAACGGTGGCGTTGAACCCAACGATGGCGCCGAACCCAACGACGGTGGCGTCGAACCCAACGATGACGTCGCCTGGCCCAACGCTGAGGTTGAACCCAACTTCGGGCCCAATGATGACGTTGAACCCAACTTTGGACCCAACGTTGATGCTGAACTCAAAGTTGGGCCCAACGCTGAGGCTGAACCCAACTTTGGGCCCAACGATGACGTTGAACCCAACTTTGGGCCCAACGTTGATGCTGAACCCAACTTCGGACCCAACGAAGACGTCGAACCCAACTTTGGGCCCAACGAAGATGCTGAACCCAAAGTTGGGCCCAGTGAAGATGCCGAGCCCAATGTTGGGCCCAACGAAGACGCCGAGCCCAACGTTGACCCCAACGAAGACGCCGAGCCCAACGTTGACCCCAACGAAGACGCCGAGCCCAACGTTGGGCCCAACGTTGACGCCGAACCCAACTTTGGACCCAACGAAGGCGCCGAGCCCAATGTCGACCCCAAGGAAGCCGCCGAGCCCAACGTCGACCCCAAGGAAGCCGCCGAGCCCAACGCCGAGCCCAGCACGGCCACGGGGTCCAGGGTGGACGCCAAGGCCACGGCGATGCCGGCGCGCGGCGCTTTGGGGAAGGGCGGGAAGAGCAGGAGGTGGGGGCGGGGCGGGGGCTTCTGGGGGGCCCTGGGGGGGTGGTCGAGGGCCCCCAGGAGCAGGAGCTGGCGGCAGATGTCCTGGGTGAGCTGCATCTGGAGCAGCTGCCGCTGCCGCAGCTGCCGAAGCTCCTCCAGGATGAGCCGCAGCTCGGGCGGGGCCGGCGGGGCCGGGGCGGGGCCGGGCGGGGGAGGGGAGGAGGGGGTCACGGGGGAGGGCGGGGAGGGGGCGGCGGGGGCTGGGGAGGGGGAGAGAGAGAGAGAGAGAGAGAAACGTGAGGGTCGTGAGACCCCAAATTGGAGTCATTCGCCCCAAAATTGGGGTTATTACCCCAAAATTGTCATTATTCACCCCGAAATTGTCATTATTCACCCCCAAATCAGGGTCACTGCCCCAAAATCGTCACTGTTCCCCCGAAAATCAGGATAATTGCCCCAAAATCATTATTCGCCCCCAGAATTATCGTTTTTCATCCCAAAACTGTCATTATTCGCCCCAATATTGGGATAATTACCCCAAAATTATTGTTGTTCACCCCAAAATCAGAAATAGTCACCCCAAAATCGGGGTTATTGCCCTAAAGTTGTCATTATTCACCCCAAAATTGTCATTATTCGCCCCAAAATCGGGATAATTACCCCCAAATGATCATAATTCACCCCAAAATCATTGTTATTCGCCCCAAAATCATTGTTATTCACCCCAAAATTACTTTTATTCACCCCAAAATTGCCATTATTCGCCCC
>NW_024104386.1:19743-28133 GCF_003945595.2 Pipra filicauda
AGAAAAACAACAGAAATTATTAAAATATTAAATATTAATAAAAATAGTAAATATTAAACAAAAAACGCTTTAACGGGGTTAAAAATCGGGAATAAAGTGGCAGGAATTTAATTAAAATAATAAATATATTTTAGATTCACGACCACGGATTTACACAGAAAATATTGAAGTTATTAAATATTAAATAGAACTAAAACTTAGAAATATTTATAATATTTATAATATTATAATATATAAATATAAATACGTATTATATATAAATAATATAATATATAAATATTTAATATTTAATAAAATATTTAATAATAAAAATAATAATGATGAATAAATGGCGAATAAAACTGTAATAAAATTAAAACTTAAAATTAAAAATCTGATTAAAAAATTAAAATTAAAAATTAAAAATCGGATTAAAAATTAAAAGTTAAAGTTGAAAATTAAACTCGGTTGGTTAAGAAGAAAATAATTGGAATTAATAAATTGAAGCGAAATCAATTAATTGGAAGTAAAATCCAAATAAAGTAAAAATTAATTGGAATTAATAAATTTAAACCGAAATTGGATTAAAATTCTATTGATTAAAAGTTGGAAAAGGAGGAATTAATGAAAATAAAGGGGAAGAGAAATTAATCATTAAAAATCTCAGTTAAAAATAAGGATTAAAAAATGAAATAAAAATAATAATAAATTAATTTAAAAATTAATAAATTAATTATTAAAATCTAATCAATAATATGAGTAAAACTCATAATTAAAAATAATTTTAGATAGGACTTAAAAATCTCAAAAATAAGGAATAAAAATAGCAATAAAAATAAATTCTTAATAATAAATAATTTAAAATTTAATTAGTAATATAATTAAAATAATAATTAAAAATAATTTAAAATATTCATTAAAAATCTCAATTAAAATTTGTTACAAGTAATAAATTATTAATTTTACATATAAGTAATAATAGAAATAAAATTCATCATAAAAAGTAAATTAAAATAGTAATTAAAAAAATCTCAATTACAAATAAGGATTAAAAACCATAATAAAAAATAAATTAATAATAAAGAATTAATTTAAAGTGAAATAATGAGTAAAATTCATCATTAAAACCAATTTAAAATAATAATTTTAAAAAATTAAAATGCAATTAATAATGTAATTAAAATTCATAATTAAAAATAATTTAAAATAGTAATTAAAAAAAACCTCAGTTAAAAATAAGGATTAAAAATCATAATAACAAAATAACAATAATTAATTTAAAATATAACCAGTAATAAAATTAAAATTTATAATGGAAAACAATTCAATATAAATAAATCCAATAAAATAAAATAAATTAAATAAAAGTCAAAATAAATAAAATTAATAAAATAAAATATGACTATAAATAAATAAAATTAATAAAATAAAATATGACCATAAATAAATAAAATTCATTATAAATAAAACAAGTTAAATGTGACTATAAATAAATAAAATTCAATATAAATAAAACCAATAAAATAAAATATAAATGCATAAAATTCCATATAAATAAAATAAATAAAATAAAATACGACTAAAAAGAAATAAAATTCAATAAAAATGAAACAAATAAAATGAAATATAAATACATAAATTTCAATATAAATAAAATAAAATAAAATAAAACAAAATACGACTATAAATAAATAAATTTCAATATAAATAAAACCAATAAAATAAAATTTAAATCCATAAAATTCAATATAAATAAAATAAAATGAAATACAACTATAAATAAATAAAATTCAATATAAATAAATAAAATAAAATATAACTATAAAAAATAAATTTCGATGTAAATAAAACCAATAAAATAAAATATAGCTATAAATAAATAAATTTCAATGTAAATAAAACAATTAAAATGAAATATAAATCCACAAAATTCAATATAAATGAAATAAAATAAATTAAAATGCATCTATAAATAAATAAAATTCAATATACATAAAATAAATAAAATAAAATATGACTTTGAATAAATAAAATTAAACAAAACTAACTAATAAAACATAATATATAAAATTCAATATAAATTAACCAAATAAAATATAATTCCATAAAATTCTATACAAATAAAATAAATTAAATTAAATTAAATTAAATTAAAATAAAATAAAATAAAATAAAATAAAATAAAATAAAATAAAATGTAACTCGAAATAAATAAACTTCAATATAAAGCAATTAAATTAATAAACCCCCATTAAAATAAAATTAAATGAAATTAAATTAAAAATGACGAAGCTCCTCGGGACGAAAAGTCCCTGAACGGGGCCGAAATGACCCAAATCGGCCCCTTTTCCGCCCATTTTCTGGGCCAGGCCCCGCCCCCTTTTCGGGGCCGACCCCGCCCCCTTTGGGACTTCCCCCAAAGCCCCCGAGAGCCCCCAAAAGGCCTTTTTTTGGCCCAGAACTGTTTCGCTCTCGGGGTTTTCGCAGCAGCTGCAGCTTTCGGGGCCCCTCCCCCTCCCCCTCGGGGCTTTCGGGGCCAAAAGTCGAGATTTAGGGCAAAAAATGAGTGGAAGGTGGAGATTTTGTGAAGGAGCCGCGTCCGGGGCCGGAATCGGGGCCTCGGTCCCCTCCTGGGGCTGGATCGGCCCCAAATCCCCACCTTTGACCCCAAATCCCAACCCTTGGCCCCAATTCCTGACCTTCGGCCCCAATTCCCCACCTTTGACCCCAAATCCCGACCTTCGGCCCCAATTCCCCACCTTTGACCTCAAATCCTGACCTTTGGCCCCAATTCCCCACCTTTGACCCCAAATCCCGACCTTCGGCCCCAATTCCCCACCTTTGGCCCCAAATCCTGACCTTCGGCCCCAATTCCTGACCTTTGGTCCCAAATCCCGACCTTTGGCCCCAAATCCTGACCTTCGGCCCCAATTCCCCACCTTTGGCCCCAAATCCCCACCTTTGGCCCCAATTCCCCACCTTCGGCCCCAAATTCCCGACCTTTGGCCCCAAATCCCCACCTTTGACCCCAAATCCGGACCTTCGGCCCCAATTCCCCACCTTCGGCCCCAATTCCCGACCTTCGGCCCCAATTCCCGACCTTTGGCCCCAATTCCTGACCTTTGGCCCCAATTCCTGACCTTTGGCCCTAATTCCCCACCTTTGGCCCCAAATCCCGACCTTTGGCCCCAATTCCCGACCTTTGGCCCCAATTCCCCACCTTTGGCCCTAATTCCCGACCTTTGGTCCCAAATCCCGACTCTTGGCCCCAAATCTGGAATATTTTGGACCCTGAACTCGACTTTGGCCCTCAAATCTTGACCATTGACCCCAAATCTCAACATTTGACTCAAATCTCGACCACTGACCCCAAATCTCAACCATTGACCCCAAATCTCTGCCCTCTGCCCCAACTCTCAACCCTTTCCCAAAAACCTTGGGCAGTGCTGGGTTTGGGCCAATGGGTTGGGGTCAAGGGTTGAGGTTTGGGGTCAACGCTTGAGATTTGGGGTCGATGGTTGAGGTTTGGGGTAAAAAGTTGAGATTTGGGGTCGATGGTTGAGGTTTGGGGTCAACAGTTGAGATTTGGGGTCAACAGTTGAGATTTGGGGTCAACGGTTGAGATTTGGGGTCAGTGGTCAAGATTTGGGTCAATGGTTGAGATTTGGGGTCAATGATTGAGATTTGGGGTCAACGGTTAAGATTTGGGGTCAACGGTTGAGATTTGGGGTCAACAGTTGAGATTTGGGGTCAACGGTTGAGATTTGGGGTCAATGGTTGAGATTTGGGGTCAGTGGTTGAGATTTGGGGTCAATGGTTGAGATTTGGGGTCAATGGTTGAGAATTGCGGTCCATGGTTGAGATTTGGGGTCAACGGTTGAGATTTGGGGTCAACAGCTGAGATTTGGGGTCAAGGGTTGAGATTTGGGGTCAGTGGTCGAAACTTGGAATGAATGGTCAAGATCTGGGTCAACAACTGAGATTTGGGGTCAACGGTTGAGATTCCAGGCCCCCGGGGGAGTCCCTGCGGCTCCTCTGCCGCGCCTCCGGCTTCACCTTCGCCGACTACACCATGTACTGGGTGCGCCAGAGCCCCGGGAAGGGGCTGGAGTGGGTCGCAAGTATCCGCAAGGAAGGTTGGACCTACTACCCGCCGTCGGTGCGGGACCGGTTCACCATGGCCAGGGACAACGGGCAGAGCTCGGTGACGCTGCAGATGAACAACCTCAGGGAGGAGGATTCCGGCACCTATTTCTGCGCCAGAAGTGTTGGTGCTCATGGTTACGGTGTTTATGGTATCGACCCCCTTGTTGGGGTCCCCACCTGTCCCCAAACCCTCCCCCCAAACCTCCACCCTTCACACCCAGCTCTCGGTCATCGGTCCCTCCATGGGTTGGTTTTGCCCCAAATCTCGACCTTTGGCCCCAAACCCCAACCGTCGACCGAACCCGTTGGCCCAAACTGAACATTGCCCAAGGCTTTTGGCAAATGGGCAAGATCTGGGGCAGAGGGCAGGGATTTGGGGTCAACAGTCAAGGTTTGGGGCCAATGCTCAAGATTTGGGTCAACTGTTGAAATTTGGCGCACCCAGCCCATGTGGTAGCTGGCGAAGGTGAAGCCGGAGGTTGTGCAGGGACTCCCCCGGGGCCTTGAGGTCCCCACATCTCCCCACGCCCCCAATCTTTCCCCCAAACCTCAGCTCTTGGCCCCAGTCCCTCCTTGCTGCTCCCAAATCCCAACTCTTGGTGCCCCGACACCCAACCGGCCGCTCCAACGGGGACCGGGGGGGGCTGGCTCTGACCCCAAACTCAACTGGATGAACCTCGAGGGTCAACCATTGACTGCAAAGCTGAATGTCACTGCCCCAAACTATGAAAAGGTCAAGGTTGGGGTCAATGGTTAAGATTTGGGGTCAACAGTTAACATTTGGGGTCAACGGTTGATATTTGGGTTCAACAGCTGACATTTGGGGTTAAACGGTGGAGGTTTGGGTCAATGGTTGAGATTTTAGTCAATGGACGAGATTTGGGGTCAACGGTTGAGATTTGGGGCCAACGGTTGAGATTTGGGGCCAACGGTTGAGATTCCAGGCCCCGGGGGAGTCCCTGCGGCTCCTCTGCCGCGCCTCCGGCTTCACCTTCGCCAACTACCCCATGTTCTGGGTGCGCCAGAGCCCCGGGAAGGGGCTGGAGTGGGTCGCTGGGATCAGTGCTGGTGGTGGTTACACCACTTACGCGCCGTCGGTGCGGGGCCGGTTCACCATGGCCAGGGACAACGGGCAGAGCTCGGTGACGCTGCAGATGAACAACCTCAGGGAGGAGGATTCCAGCACCTATTTCTGCGCCAGACGTTTCGATGGTGGAAAAGGTGATTCTGCTGATGGTACCGACCCCCTTGACCCAAAGCATTGGCCCAAACCCAGCACAGCCCAAGGATTTTGGGAAAGGGTCAAGATTGGGGGCAGAGGGCAGAGATTTGGGGTCAGTGGTTGAGATTTGGGGTCAACGGTTGAGATTTGGGGTCAACGGTTGAGATTTGGGGTCAACGGTTGAGATTTGGGGTCAACGGTTGAGATTTGGGGTCAGTGGTTCAGATTTGGGGTCAGTGGTTCAGATTTGGGTCAACGGTTGAGATTTGGGTCAATGCTCGCGATTTTGGGTCAACGGTTGTGATCCGGGTCAAAAGACTGGAGGTTTGGGGGGAGGGTCTGGCCTTTGGGGACACGTGGGGACCCCAACAAGGGCGTCGATACCATCGCCATTATTCGAACCACCAACAGCACTTTTGGCGCAGAAATAGGTGCTGGAATCCTCCTCCCTGAGGTTGTTCATCTGCAGCGTCACCGAGCTCTGCCCGTTGTCCCTGGCGATGGTGAACCGGCCCTGCACCGACGGCGCGTAGCCGGTGGTACCACCATCGTTCCTGATCCCAGCGACCCACTCCAGCCCCTTCCCGGGGCTCTGGCGCACCCAGTTCATGTCGTAGCTGCCGAAGGTGAAGCCGGAGGGCCGGGACCCTGGTGGAGTCCGGGGGTGACCTCAAGGCCCCGGGGGAGTCCCTGCGGCTCCTCTGCCGCGCCTCCGGCTTCACCTTCGCCAACTACCCCATGTTCTGGGTGCGCCAGAGCCCCGGGAAGGGGCTGGAATGGGTCGCTGGGATCACCAGCACTGGTGGTACCACCTACTACGCGCCGTCGGTGAAGGGCCGGTTCACCATGGCCAGGGACGCTGCTGCCCCAAATCTCACCTGTTGACCCCAAACCTCAAGCACTGAGCCAAGCCGTTCGTCCAAAGCCAGCGTCGCCCAAGGCTTTTGGGAAAGGGTCAAAATTTGGGGCCGGGGGCGGAGATTTGGCACCAACGGTTGAGATTTTGAGTCGACGTTTGCGATTTGGGGTATTCTGGTGAAATTTGTGGTCAACGACTGAGATTTGTGACCAACGGTCTTTAGTTGGGTCAACGGTTGAGATTTGGGATCAACAGTGGAGTGTTGGGGGGAACGGTTGAGGTTTGGGGCAAAGAGTTTGGGGTTTGGGGCCAAAGGTTGAGAATTGGGGCGAAACCAGCCCAAGGTCGGGACCAACGACCGAGAGTTGGGTGAGAAGGGTGGAGGTTTGGGGGGAGGGTCTGGGGTTTGGGGACAGGTGGGGACCCACCAGAGGGGTCGATACCACCAGCACCAGCACCACCAGCATCAGCACTTCTGGCGCAGAAATAGGTGCTGGAATCCTCCTCCCTGAGGTTGTTCATCTGCAGCGTCACCGAGCTCTGCCCGTTGTCCCTGGCCATGGTGAACCGGCCCTGCACCGACGGCGCGTAGTAGGTGTTGGCACCATCACTCTGGATCCCAGCGACGAATTCCAGCCCCTTCCCGGGGCTCTGGCGCACCCAGAACATGGAGTAGCTGCCGAAGGTGAAGCCGGAGGCGCGGCAGAGGAGCCTCAGGGACTCCCCCGGGGCCTTGAGGTCACCCCCGGACTCCACCAGGGTCACGGCCACCCGCAGCCCTGCGGGGGGAGAAAAGGGAATATTGGGGTGAGCCGGGGGGTCAAGACCCACCTGGGAGAGCTGAGACCCTGCCAGGGACTGGCTCTGTCCCAAAACTCAACTGGTTCCACACCAAGTGTCACCCATCGGCCCCAGACCTAAATCTTCTTGCCCAAAATTAAACAAAAGGTCAAGGTTGGGGTCCATGGTTGAGATTTGGTGTCAACAGTTGAGATTTGGGGTCACTGGTTGACGTTTGGTGTCAACGGTTGAGTTTTGGGTCAATGGTTGAGATTTGGAACCAACGGTTGAGGTTCAAGGCCCTGGGGGAGTCCCTGCGGCTCCTCTGCCGCGCCTCCGACTTCACCTTCGGCAGCTACTCCATGTTCTGGGTGCGCCAGAGCCCCGGGAAGGGGCTGGAGTGGGTCGCTGGGATCTGGAGCAATGGTGCTGGCACCGGGTACGCGCCGTCGGTGTGGGGCCGGTTCACCATGGCCAGGGACAACGGGCAGAGCTCGGTGACGCTGCAGATGAACAACCTCAGGGAGGAGGATTCCAACACCTATTTCTGCGGCAAATGTGACAGTGCTGGTGCTGCTGGTGCTGAAGGTATCGACCCCCTTGTTGGGGTCCCCACCTGTCCCCAAACCCCAGACCCTCCCCCCAAACCTCCACCCTTCGCACCCAGCTCTCGGTCGCTGGTCACTCCATGGGCTGGTTTTGCCCCAGTTCTCGACCTTTGACGCCAAATGTCAACCGTTGACCCGAAATATCAACCGTCGATACCATGACCCAAACCACCACCAGCAACACCAGTTTTGGCGCAGAAATAGGTGTTGGAATCCTCCTCCCTGAGGTTGTTCATCTGCAGCGTCACCGTGGCCTGGTCGTTGTCCCTGGCCATGGTGAACCGGCCCCGCACCGACGGCGCGTAGTCGGTGTCACCATCAGTGTCGATCCCACTGACCCACTCCAGCCCCTTCCCGGGGCTCTGGCGCACCCAGAACATGTGGTAGTTGGCGAAGGTGAAGCCGGAGGCGCGGCAGAGGAGCCGCAGGGACTCCCCCGGGGCCTTGAGGTCACCCCCGGACTCCACCAGGGTCACGGCCCTCCGGCTTCACCTTCGGCAGCTACTCCATGTTCTGGGTGCGCCAGAGCCCCGGGAAGGGGCTGGAATGGGTCGCTGGGATCAACCCTAGTGGTGGTTACACCGGGTACGCGCCGTCGGTGCGGGGCCGGTTCACCATGGCCAGGGACAACGGGCAGAGCTCGGTGACGCTGCCGATGAACAACCTCAGGGAGGAGGATTCCGGCACCTATTTCTGCACCAAAAGTGCTGGTTGGGGTGGTTATCATATTGATGGTATCGACCCCCCTTGTTGGGGTCCCCACCTGTCCCCAAACCCCAGACCCTCCCCCCAAACC